>NW_019416897.1:1464938-1466297 GCF_000390285.2 Anoplophora glabripennis | reverse complement strand
TATTTAGAAATTCTTGTAGAAGATAGAAACCGCTAAAATTCTGGTTTAAATATATAATATAATATAATATAACATGGAGTCGTGTGTAAAATGTTGTCATCTTACTTGAGGACACAAATTATAGAATTGTTAATAAATATTAATCTGAAAATTAAATACAAATGATCCTAAGTGTCCGTTCTAGTGAGTGAAGTAGTTTGGTTATTGTGCCTGACCTAGTTCCGTCGTAAATCCAATATATTGGCAGACTAACAGTATGGTTAAAATTGAGGTACTTTGGCATTTATTTAAATTATTCTTCTGTTCTCATGAGCATTGAAATTTATTTCACTCACTAGCGGGAACCATTGCGAATACATTGATATATAATAATATTCAATTATGTTAGTTTCTTCGATGATTTGTGTCCTCATCTGAAGCTCTGTTACATGGTAAAAATATACATACTAAATCGCCCCCTTAAGGAAATTTCTTTAATAAAATTACAATAGAGCAATGTAAGCAGTTTTATTTAACTCCAAAGACTATTATTCATTATTTCATTATGAAAGCTTTTACGAATAAATGAAACTTTATATACAATGACACGAAAATATTAAAAGTTTTGTATTTAAAAAAATTAAACTGATGATTCATTGATTGATGAATGAATGCACAGCTGAAAGATATATCGTTATGAAAATCTGATTACATTCTCAAATAGAGCAGTAAAAACGATCTTTAGAAAGAACAAACACACAGCGACCATATTGTAAATATAACAGATATTTTCGTTTTCTCGTCGGGAAATGGATACATACTAAATTAGGCAAATCTCATTCTTTCCGAGATAGGAATATTATCATATTTGAACACCTATATAGCAATAAAAACTCTCAATGCCTATGCCGATGGCATTCTAATACATCTTTATACAGTACATTAAAGAGAAAACCCACCAGGAAAAATAAATTTCAAACGGCCGTAATTTTTTTATAATCACTTGTTTTTTTTTAACTAAATAATTGGTATATGATAAAATGCTTAGATTAAAATAGATAGAAGATACAAAGTTGAGGAGTTTAAAGAGTTTTTACGAAGCAGCTTTGCTTAAGGGCCCCATATTCTTTAAATAGTGTTTTCCGCAAAGACAAATAATTTCAAACATTTAATAACTGAATAATCTAAAGCTTATCAAATAATAGGAATGTTATGTCATGCCATCTGGGTATTTTCAAAGACGCCGCAGTAAAACGAATAAACAGGTGCAAAAAACGATCAAACCATCAAGGTTTTAGGTACTGAAATCTACGAAAATACTAACTTTTTTATATATAATTCCACATGTAAATATTCTTATAACATTTACTTGCTTAGTCC